>NC_081405.1:195895068-195922568 GCF_030272615.1 Cryptomeria japonica | reverse complement strand
GACAAATTTCTTGGAAAGAAACTGGGAGACGGCAAGAGACGCGGGTCGTCGGGCCGAAATGAAGACTTCGTGATGCCAAAAGAATTGGAAACAAGTCTCTGTCTCTAAGATGCGTCTCAGAGGGGAGATGCATCTCCTGATGACACAACAAAAAGACTATACATTGATAGGAATTTTATCTACATATGATAATTAGAAAAAATTAAGTACACTAGTATCATTGGACTTTACCTCTTGTTTTGATAAATCATTAAATGTGATCCAAAATGTCAATTAAAAATTAAAGACGAAATCATCACCATTAAATATGATCCAAAACTATGATTAAAAAATGCACATAATTTAATCTATAAAACTTATTATTACAATTATCCATTTTTCATGATATGTGGAAAGCCCACCCACACCACTCTAAAAAGCCCACTCACACCATGTGTAAATGAGGTTATTTTCAGTGTTCCTTTTGGAAGAAAAAACCCTTTCGCGTTTTGTCGAAGGAACAAAAGGCAGTGACCATCTACATATCTAAAACGGCAAATGACGTAATTTTTAGCGTTAATTTTGGAGGGAAAAACCCTTCTGCTACTATCTACATATCTAGCATGGCAAATGACGTTATTTTCAGCGTTAATTTTGGAGGAAAAAACCCTTACGCTATTTTCGAAGGCGGCGATTAAAAACAATTCCCGAAAAAGGAAGGTCAAAAGCCGTCAACAAGACCGTCACATTAAAAGCCGTCATTTAGTACAATTATTGACGGATCCCAAAACCTTTCCCTTGTTTGACGGAGCCCACAAAATCAGGAAAGCATTCATTTTTGCTCAGCTATGTGTTTTAATGGAGATGTACGATGGCTGCTAAGTAGAGATTAACAAGCATAATATCTCATACAAGCCAAGCCGTCTGGTTTCTTAAATTTCACTACTTCAAAATACTTTAAACTGCATGTTGTCTGTCATTTGAGGAATATTCCAAACCCGAAATAGCAAAATAAAAGGAATCACTATTCACTTTTATTTACAAAACCAGATTATGCCCTGTTAGAAACACAGAAGCCTATCAAAGCCTTTAAAGGCATCATTTGTACATTCAACCAGCAAAAGTATTTGCGCACTCTCAGAAAAATACATACAAAAGCTATAATAAGGCCATTATATTTACAGGCAGGCACACACAAACCGAATAAACATATATACAGGGCTCTCTAAGACCTAAGAGCCTTCAAAACCTCTTTTTTCTTCACAATGCAGAAAATTTCTCAATGATCTGCTTCTTTACCCCCAAATTGTGTCAGGTGCATATGGCCGTAAATGATCTTGAAGGGAAAAGCTGAGAAATGATCCGCTTCTTTATTTATCCCCGCCTCGGTGGAAGTGAACTCTGCTTTCTCTACTCTTTAACAGATCCAAAGCGAGGACCGTCGCCAGAATGAGCTCTCCCAGCTGTATATTTTTCCTTGGAAGCCTCTTTCTTCTCCATTTTGCTCCACTGAACAAAAAAGCTTCTTTGAAATTGTTGAAAAAGCTCGAGTGTAAGGATATTTCTCACCGACTCAACACATTATGTAGCCGAGAAAGCTTGAGATCCACGACATCTTGGTTTATCAAGTTGGGGTAATGTCAATGGGTCTTTGGTTTATCAAGTTGAATGGTTCTAAATGAGCCCACCATGGATCAAGTCTTGCTGAGTGCAAGGCTCTCACATCATAAGGGATGAGGCCAGGATTGTGCCCTGGGTGAATTTGACGGAATGGATACCCCTCAGTCCCTGGCTCTTAGTCGAAGAGGTTTAGCTTATTGGCTTGTGCCCCCCTATCGATGTCATAGTAGATTTATTTGAAGTTATTGTTGTTCGATTTGGTTAATTTTTTTTTATCTTTCATAATAATACATTTATCTTTTATGATATTGGATTTTTTTTCATTGAATGAGGCTATAGATTTGTAACAAAATTTTATTAAATGCCAACATATTACAATATTTGAGTCAGTGTGACTTCTAAATAACTCTATATCTCATTCAAAACTTAAAAGGAAAACTTTTCATAACAAGTTTTGGGTTTGCTTTATAGCAATATGAACTTTAACTATAATATAATAAAGCAAAAATTCTAATAGATTGTAACTACAAATTGAATATTATCAAGGAGAGAGCGATGTTTTCAAAATTTTGGCCATGAATTCCTTTATTGATGGTTGGAGTCTAATACATAGGTTGTGTGTACATGATCCATTGAAGTCTATTACATGGTATAACACCTCAAGATTTTGTGTCGATGGATTTCAATCATAGTGCACATCTAGCACTAAAGTGTGTCAACCTTCAATGATATATAGACTCCTTTAAAGGACTTGAACTTTATGAGGCAATTGGTTTAGTTGAATTGTTCCTGAGTAGTGGGACAACATGTGGATATCATGGTGGAGCAACAAATTTGAAGATTGTGCAACTATGAATCATCATAAAAGAGACTTCTTAGAGAGTGGTTGCATGTTTCATAGGTCATTAGATTGGTTTGTTATAGGAGATTAGATGGTGCATATTGACCAGGAATCAAACTTGTGCTTCTCCTTTCATAAAGTCTTGGAAGCTTACTATGTGGCGTTAGTAGTAAAATAAATAATCTACCATGTGACATTAAGAAAAGCGGTGTCCACCAAAAAGACTAACATTATGATAATCAAAAGGGACCTAGGTGCTAGCATGGATAAATAGTAGGGTTTCAAGTGTGTATCTTTGTTTGAGACCTTGAGAAACTGTAGTCATTTTCACACCCCCATTAGTGCGTACTAATATAAACCAATTTGAGAAAACCTTATATGGGCCTTTCCTTAGCCATCTACTAGAAATCCAATTCAAAAAGGTTAAGTTTTGCAAGGGTTATGTTGAATCAGAGTTTTGCTCGAATTTCTAACCCTTTTCGGGTACCTAACCAATTCTCGAAACCCCTTCAAGCTCCGCCCTTGCTTTGTCTTTTTATCGTTCTCTCTTTTGGCTAAGTCTTAGCCTTTGTCGAAAATTTTGTCGATTTTCAACTTTTTTCTTGACCCTGACCAATTCAATTTCTGATGTCACGAACCCGTTTTTGGCTAATAAGTTTTAGAATAAATTAGTAAGTTAGACACTAGCATTTTGATAATATTTGACATTATGATGCTTGACAGTATGTTATTTAATGTCATTAGCGACATTATTTTAATGTGATGCTAATATTGATGACATTTTTAGTATAATGATAATTATGTAATCATAATGACTTTTTTTAATATGATGATTTGACGTTTTCGTCAAGTGTGAGGGTTGATCGTCAAAGGTGGACATATGACCGAGCAGGGGTCTCCTAGCTCGTCGGAAGTAACTCACGAAATCTGGAGCTGTGCACACACAAATTAATAATAATAATAATAATAATAATAATAATAATAATAATAATAATATAAGATTAATTACATTAAAATCAAATTAGAGAGTTTATAATAAAGAAAATTATAATATTAATGACATTTGAATTTATTTTTTTAAAAGTTAAAATTATTAAATTTTGAATTTAAACATGTTTCAATTTAACACATGAGTTAAATTTTCGAACAAAGAGTCGAACTCCCTATGACTCCAGTCCCACTCTCAATTAGCATAAGTTTCTCTCTCATAACTGGCTAATCCAATTTGTTTTCTTCACTTCAACTCTTCAAACACTCTTTTTTTCACCAAACTAGATCCACATATTATGGATCTAATTCTCAGCCAAGTAAAGTTTTAAACCAGCTGAGAAATCATTCGAGGGATATGTGGGGGGAAGAGAGGGGAAATTGATCTATTTTGGAAATTGGGTGGCAACGTAGTTTGACAGGGCAAATTCAATATTTTGGGACCTCTTCATAGACTGCTACCCTCCCTCTCTCCATTTCCACCTTAGCAAATTTATTACCTGCAAGGAGTACACATCGCCTCCATTCTTCTCATTGCAATTTTGTTGGGTAATTCTTTTTATGTTATTGTTTTCCTATCGCTAATTTTTGTTGGTCTTTTTCCTTGCAATCACAGAATTTAAACTAGATTATCTTCGATTCTTGTATACATTGTTTTTGTTTTTATCTGACTAGCTTGTCAATACATGATGTAGAAGGAAAGAGACTTACCATAATCATTGCTCCCTCCCAATGTTTGGACAAAAACTATCATCTACTTATCTGGTTAAATTTGATCTTATTTAATTATGGAACTGGCAGAGTCAAATCGATTTTCATATTGGGTCGATTTAAAATTGATTGCTGGAAATGAATTCTTGGGGAAATTGATTGGATAATCTTTCTCTCTCCCAGTGTTTTCATTAAGGGTCAATTTGTAGTGCCCCTCCCTCATTTGGCTTGTCAGACTTGGTGATTTGTGTACTGTGTGGTTCGACCCTTATTCTGGTGTTGGTTGATTTTGGTTTTGGTGTGTGATGATTGTCTTTGTTTCCTGGATTTCTATATGTATATGATATTTCATGTTATGTGTGTGGTCAGAACAGTGATGTTATTTGATGTATTGAGCATGTGATGTTATACGATGTATCTTCACTCTATGTGTTTGATGATTGTAGATGGGACACTTTAGTAATAATAGAATTTTATCCTGATGCTCTTAGATGTTTATCTACTTATCTCTGATGTAATGTGGTTATGATGGAAAATGTCTTTGATGGAATCATATGATGTAGTTTATGATGTGATTTTTAGATGTTATTCATACATGACATTTCATTAGTTTATTTATGAGTTCTTTATATTTGCCGAAGTATGCTGACTTGATGTGCACTGTTTCCATGTTTGATGTGCTTGGGTGAGAGGGAAAAGCACCACACTGCTCTCTACGGGCAATCTACATTTCTTCAATTCCCTACTCACGGTATGATATTTTGTGGTTCATATGTGTGTGTGTGTGTGTGTGTGCTTGACAGTTTGTTTATGCAGCTATAGGTACCGAGCATCGACTCCACCTGAATCTTCAAGTATGAGTGTGCTCTCCAATCCAATGGCAAAGTGGACAAGGAGTTATCAGTTAGGCCATGTCAGGAACCCTAGTTCTCTATTGTCAGGTCTTGTTAGTCGTCACCTTTTTGTTAGTACTCAGTGTTTTGAGTTGTCGTGAATTGTCGCTCTTGCTTATAGTTGACAATTTTAAGAAACGATTATTGTTTTAACCCCCTCTCAGTATTTGGGTTGTATTTAATTAAATTATTTAATTAATTAATATATTGGAATTGGTAGAAATTTAAGATTAACATTATTCAATTAATTCAAAAAATAATACTTGAGTTTAAAGATTAAATAATTATAATTAATTATAGTTTCCACTTGACTTATTTAATTAAGTAATTTGAGGACTTTGATTAATTTTTAAATTGGAAAGATTAATCGTATAAAAATTGTAATATTCAACTAATGGATTATCAAGAGTCAATTATTTCTTATGGTTTTAAAAAAATTAAATCTAAAAAGAAAATAGTAATTATTTATTTAAATAAATATATTTGCATGCATGTGGGAGTTACAAATTAATTAATTCAATAATTAATGGATATCTTTTTGGGGAAGGAATCTGCATGTCGAGAGTTACATTTTGGAAGATATTTTATTTTGCTGCTTGCTTTTTGAAAAGAGGAGTTTTGCCATGAAATTCTTCCTACATATTTTGTTCTGGGATTTTTTGGAGGGGATTTTCAAAGTATATATATATACATACGTGTGTGTGTGTGTGTGTGTGTGTGTGTGTGTAACTATATACATATATACATATACATATACATATACATATATATATGTATATAGATATAGATATACATATATGTATATATATATATGTATATGTATATGTATATGTATATGTATATGTGTATGTGTATATGTATATGTGATGCTCTGCAGAAAGGGGTTATGTTAGACTAAAACCTGTGGTCGTATAACACATAAAAAACACAAGAAACAAAGATAAATGTTAGTGTTAATCAACCAAAAATTAGTCTAAACAGGCATACCAAGAGAGACACTAAAAACAAAGTAAAGCATTTAACTATGAATATAAATGCAAGAAGACATCTTCAAATGCCTTCTACCATGCTTGTAGCTCCTCCTCCCTTGTTCCTCTCCTCTCCAAGTTCCAAATTAGTGTAGCTCTCAACAACTTTTTGCACTATGGATGCCTTATGGAGATTCAAGATGAAAGACGATTAATCTAAAAATGATATGCAAGTGTGATCAAACTAATTAGATGCTATGAAATGAGAATGATTAATTTTAGACCAAAATAAAAATGTATTTAGTGATTTATGCTAAATGCTCTTCTCTAAAATTCAGTATAATGCAAATACATACAAGTTTTCAGGATCTGGATTATGAAGAAATGGGCTCTATTTATAGGAAAAATGGAGCAATGGATGGTTGAGATTGAGTAATCTCAACAAGGGTCAAGATTGAATAATATTCAATCCATATGAAGACTTTCAACCCAATCCTAGGATGACAAGTGTCAACATGAGATAGGTTGAGAGGAGAGGGAAGAAGCATTAAATGCTTGACATGACCTGAGGGTTAACTTGGGAGGTGAGGTTAAGGTTGGGTTGAGTGAATAAATTTATTATTCAAAAAATAATGCTTTTATCCAATGGATAAACTCTTGTGCAAGAGTTAGTGAGGATAACCATGGTCAAAGCAATAAATGCTTGAGGAGACACATGGGTTACATGAGGGTTGAGTTAAGGGTCAAAGTCCCTAACCATGGGTGCAATTGGATTTAACCATAAATGGTCATGTAAGAGCCATTAGTGGTTTGGAAGACTTTAAAGGTTAAATTGTTGAACACACAAAGCAATTAATGTTTTTCAAGGACTTTGGAGTCTTTGAGAAGTGACTCCAAGTTGCTTAAGAATGTGACAATATTTAGGGGATGGATTAGGCTAATTAGGAAGGGGTTAGAAGAATCTAGAAGGGAGTTAGGATTTCAAGTGGGTTTGGTGGGTGAGAGAAAATAGGAATTTATTAAAATATATTTCATTTATTTCAATAAATAGGTGCAAGTTGCATTTTTAGGAGAATGCAATTGAGGGGTATTTTAATGATTTAAATAAATATTTTATTTTATTTATTTAAAATATGAAAGGGGATTAAATTGAATAAATAGGATTTATTCATTTAATTGATTGTGAATTTTGGTTTAATGAATTAATTAAAATAAATTGAATAATTTATTTAATTAATAGAAGAATATTTTGAAGATGAATTAATTAAATATTAATTTAATTAACTGATGGCTAGTGGATTTTTAATCAAATAAATAGCAAATATCCATTTAATTAAAATGGACAGATTTATGTGACTACATTTGCCCCTCTTTGAGATGGTGCAGTTTATCGTGTCGTTTCAAAGAAAGAAAAATAGGTGTGAAGAAATATGCCCCATAAAATGCTAATTTAATGGGTGGTATGCCCCCTCAAGAGATGGGCCGAAATTTTTGAAAAATCGGGCGATCTCTAGAAAAAGAATGAAAATTGGCGAGGTGATAGAAGAGAAGATTTTAGCAATACTGGTGAAAAAATAGAAGAAATTGGAAATAAAATGAAGAAATGGGTGGCTCGGGAAGTTCACGGGGACCATGACAGTGAGAGAGGTAAAATTAGGGTTATGGCGAAAGGTATATATGGGGAGAAAGGGGTGAAAACAGGCTCATTTGCATTTGTCTCCATAGTAAATTTTGAGCTCTAATAGTGACCTTTTGAAAGAGCAAGCAGCAATCAGGATGTCGGTTCCTATAGGAGATCATCGATTAGAGCGATTTTTTCGATTCCAGCGGCTAGACGACTACGAACCAGCGATATGTGAATTTGAATTTTTGAGTTTCATGCATTTTTGATAGGTTTTTTTGCTTGGTCCAAGCTGAGTCAACACAATAGAGCTAAACTGTGTTTTGGTGCTATTGTCAACTAAATTAGTGCTTTTGTGCCGCTATGGCGCTTTTGTATAGTCATTTTAGTGCGTTTGTCAGGTCTAGCGCTATTGCATAGTTGAATTAGTGCTTTTGTACGTTTAGCATTGTTGTGCATCTCTTGTAGCACTTTTGTTGTGATGTGACGCTATTGTATGGTTGATATAGCGTTATTGTTGGTTTAGCGCTATTGGGTAGTTGATTTAGCACGTTTGTCAGCACTTTAGCGCTATTGTGTGCAAAATAGCACTTTTGTTAGGAAAATAGATGCCCCAGTGTATTTGAACAAGAATCTCCTGATGCCAATGGTGGATGGATGGAGATGTGAGGTGAGAGTTGTTTTGAACCATAGCAGTCTTGATGAGATTTAGGTCATTAGGATAAATGTCTGTTGTAGTCTAGGTGTGCAATGATTGCGTACCTGTTGAGACCCAAAGATACTTGATCAAAGTATCTGTTGATAGTCTAGGTTTAAACTTAAGAAAGTTTAAAACAAAACAACTGATGATGATGTTTGATGCACGTGTGTAGGAGGATCTTCGAGTTTTACAGATGCGCGAGAGGCATCCCGCCACACAGGTGTTGCATGATTGTTTGACAGAGGCCGAGGTGGATTGCATTTCAACAACTGGCCTGTACGATGTTATGTATATGCTTGTGATTCAGACGAATTGCGGGTTGATCATAGCATTGACAGAGCAATGGCATAGTGAGACATGTACGTTTCACTTAGCACAGGGGGAGATGACGGTTACACTGGAGGATGTATGGCGCATCCTGTACATTCCTATTCGAGGAGAGCTCGTGACGTATGATCAAGCTTAGGGGACAACAGCAATGCAGAGATTCTTTGATGAGGATGTCTTCATTGATGATGGTTCCGTAGCATGGGAGGATATAGCTGCATTGTACGAGCCATTTCCATCTGTACTATCAGGGATTGTTGGGGGACTACTATGTCCAGATCGACGATCGCATGGACTTGTCGTTGGTTGCGGTTAGGTGATTGAGCCGATGATGACAGAGGGAACCCAGTTTGCATGGGGACCGTGCGTGCTATCGCACTTAAATCAGGAGCCACATGAGGTAGTATACCAAGAGGTGGGCTCATTGGGAGTAGGGATCACTCTGCTTCATATTTGGGCATGGGAGAACCTTCCTGTTACCCGACCCGTGAGTCTGAGATTCAGAGAAGTGGACCAGCCATATGTATACATTTATGGAGGTATAATGAGTCAACCCCACCTGGGGAAGTTAGAGTGGTGGCAATGGGCACTGGATGATTTGGATACCGTGATCTGGAGGTTGTACATTGAGTGCGAGCCCTGGGAGGATGATGCAGAGGTGTTGTCGTATGTGTTTATGACACGATACCTCATTGGTAAGACAACCTACAATGTGGAGAGACGACTTCCTGGTAGAGTTATGAGACAGTTTGGGCAGATGCAGGGATTGCCTAGTGGATCGGGAGAGTATGCTAGGGTGGTCCGAGAGAGGTTCCTATGGGGACCAGTGTTACCTTATGATCAGGCTTTGGCAGAGTTCTGCACGTTACAGGCGAGACCATAGTAGATGAGGTCGGGGGTGGTAGATGTAGGGGTTATGGAGGAGTATACACAGTATATCACCGCACATTTGATTCCTTGGATATCTGATCCAGCAGAGCCTATTCCATCCTTCGAGGAGGAGGGGAGATAGAGACAGAGGAGGAGAGGAGGTCGCGGAGTAGTAGGTGGACAAGGGAGAGGAGCTGGTGGTGGTGGGAATGGAGGAGGTGGGGATGGGAGAGGAGGAGGAGGTGGTGGGGGATTTGGAGGGGGTGGTGGATTCGGAGGTGTAGGTGGGGGTGGTGGACGATTACAGTGGAGAGGGAGAAGTGGGCAGCCATTGCGGCTATCACAGGGACCTTTGATGCAGGGAGGCATAAGATTAGGTGGTAGGTATGCAGGTGAGGGACAGGCCTATGGATACAGGGGAGGGAGCCACTGGAGAGGCACCTATGGATATGGGGGAGGGAGCGATAGGTGGTGGAGATCTATGGGATCATATGATACTCGTTTTGTTGACGCGACTAGAGGATATGGAGGCAGAGGTGACTGCTAGAGATGTGTAGCTATTTGCACGAGAGTCGGAGCTGACTATAGTGTTGCGGGAGAGAGATTAGGTCATGGAGAGATTAGTAGAGCTGCAGGAGAGAGTCTGGGTTGGAGTAGGAGCATAGGGTCCTACGGGGGAGGTGATGAGGGAGATGCGACGAGCACAGGTGGAGATAGATTATTGGCGGGGGTTATATGAGCAGGTGGTGCCAGTTAGTCAGCGAGCACTGAGCTATTCCCAGATGCGGAGAGCGAGATCAAAGCGGTCTCAAAGGATGCAGAGCAGTGGTGGTGTGATGGGTCCTCCAGGGAAAGATAGTGCAGGTGGTGCAGGGGGTAGTGGGGGAGCAGGTGGTGATGGTGGTGCAGGTGGTGATGGTGATGGTGGTGCAACATCTGGTCAAAGTGGCATCTGAGAGAGCATTTGGTATGCTTTTATATTGTCATTTTGGACTGTGTCTTGGAGGGCTCTTGGTAGCCAATATTTTGGACTTCATTGTACTCTGATACATGTATCTTTTTGGTGATATGATGTGATATATGAGGAGATCCCATATTTTTGTGATGATATGCATGTTCGATGATATGTATGGATTTTACGCAGGATGATGATCTTATGATTTATGCTTAGATGGATACTTGTACTTGCTATATGTATGCATTGATGAGATGATTCCTATATGCATATTTTATGATGATTTATTCCTACATGATGTCTATATGTATGATTTTATAATGTGATGCTAACATGTGGATGCTGGTTGATGTGCATGATTTGTTGATGTAATGCCTAATGTATGTAATGTCATGATGATGATGTATGCATAATGAAATGATGTTGATGATGATATAGGTAGTATCTTGTACTTTATGTCGATGCGATGATGAGATAATGATATGCAATGATGTTATGATGTAATGTGTTGAATGAATGATTTATGTAAATGCATCTAGATGGTTTTTAGATGAATGCTTATATGGATAAACAAATGTAAAGTATACATGTTTATATGATGATTTCTAAATGAATGCATGTGTAAAATGTATAAACCAATGTTTGAAACAAATGGTTTTTGTGTTATGATCTAAATGGTGAAAAACATGACAAAGTGAAATGATAATGTAACTCTTGGGTAATAAATAACTGCACCTTAATACAATTAAAAGGAGAATGAATGCATTATAATGAATCCTAAATGAAATCTTTGTAAGATGAAATGAATATGTATATTCTCATACTAGATGGAGAAATGAATGCACCTTAAACAATGGATAGATACATAGATGCATGCAACTACGGGAATCTAAACAAATATATGGTAAACAAGTTTAAATGATGGTAAATGAGGAGGATAAATGACACTTAATGAATGCATAGTAATGGCTAATAATAGTAGTAAATGCAATGATGAGGAATTTATCATACAAATGAATCTAAATGTCATGAGTTGTGCAATGATGAAATGATATAATGATATTAATGCAAATAAATGATAATGAACTATATGTATTTAACTAAATGATATTAAATGCACTCTAATGAAGATTTAAGATTTTAATAAACCTATATGCAAGTTAATGATAATGAACTAGGCTTATGCAAATGCAACTAAATGTAATGAAATGATGATGTGATTATGATAATGAGTGCAAGGTTGTTTAAACTTTTGCATGATGCACTGATGATGTATCAGAGAACTCTGTCGTGATTGTATCCAAGACCAACTCAATTTTCATATAACTTCTCATATTAATCTTGTTCACACTTGCATACAAAACCGTGCATATGAATAATGAATGATTAAATGGATGGGTGACATGCAACAGAATGCAATATAAACAGATGAGATGGAATGACGATCCATAGTGCTTTATTTTAATCATTGAGAATGATAATATCGATCTTGGATGAGGCAATAGGAACCAAGGATGGAGCATTGTACCTGCACACAAACAACATAAATAAATAACAAAGAATATGGACCCTCGATAATGGTTCATTCTCATATGGTCGAGGTATACAATGTAGTCAGCAAGCCATAGTGATCCATGACTATATTTTGCATATGATCACATAGCTTAGTGAACTTCCCACGTACACACCATTACTACATGCCCTAGAACTTCATCGGAATAATTCACAGAAGACATACAAACAATGCTTAGGAACCATCTCGGCCACTCTAATCACTTGTGGATATCCCAGAGTAGCGTAGGAACCTGATATATATAAATGAATAAATAACCTACAAATCAACCAAGTATTTGATAGCTTAAACAAAATTTTCTTGTCAAAGAAAATGTCATCTTGTCTTTGTTTTGGTAAGGAAGGATGCATCCTTGTTAAGCCAGTTTGCATGTTAATGTTGATTGTTTGGTCGATGTGATAAGTGGTCATCATTTGAGTATTTCACAATTTTTTTTTGGTATCTACTTGGATGTGTAGGTACAAGGTGTTGCCATGTTTTTTATTGTTTTTTGATGTTTTTATGATGTTTTTGGTATTTTGATGATTGTTTTGAATGTTTTTGGATTTTGTGAGACAATTTTTGAATGAAGAACTCAATGAATCACAAAGAATGTAGAATCCACTTCCATCAAACAGATTAAGGGCATTGCCCCCAGTTTAGACATGACTATGAAAAAGTGGGATGCAAGATGCATGAAGTACTATCTTTGATTGCAGATCAATAACAAGCCATGGTTTTGGACTGATGGATGAGTGGATGTAATGAATGTGATCACAACAAGCTTGAAAGACAATGGAGCAATAGCTTTTACAAGTGGCTCCTGTTTGCCAGGTTTTCACCATCGCACTTACCCAAGGTGCCACCGGAGTGGTTGTTCATCGTTTGGATGCATGATTTTTCTTTACTATTTTGATTTTTTTGTATTTTCTTCAGGACATTTATTTGAATGTTTTTGGTGTTTTTTTGGTATGTATGGGAGCCTGATGCTCTGTACATCTTAGGTATAAAATCATTTGAGGTACATGTTGTTGATTGGATTTGCTAGCGGTTCTCCTTCTGAAGTAGCTAATTGATATGCCCCAGACCCAAATACAACAGTGATAACATATGGACCTAGCCAGTTTGATTCAAACTTTCCCCGATGTTCTCTGTTTGGTTGGTTACGAGGATTCACTCAAAGAACAAGATCACCTACCTCAAATGTACAAGGTCTAACTCGATGATTATAGCTTCTGCTCATGCACTGCTAATAGGCTTTGAGGTGATTGTATGCAGCTTGTTGTTTCTCATCAAGTAGCTCTAAATCTTGGAGATGGGATACTCTGTGTACTTTGTCATCTATGAGATTATGCAAGGAAACTCATAGTGATGGTATCTCGACCTCAATAGGTAAGATAGAATCTGCTCTATAGACCAGTGAGTAGGGAGTTGCACCTGTAGAGGTTCGAATGCTAGTTCGATACGTCCATAGTGCTAGATTTAATTGAACATGCCAATCACGACCAGCATCATTGACTGTCTTTTTAAGGATTCTCAATATGTTTTTATTTGATGCTTCGGCCTGACCATTTGCTTGTGGGTAATAGGGAGTGGAAAAGTGGTGTTGGATGTGAAACTTCTCATAGAGTTCATGAACATCTTGATTCTTGAAAGGAAGACTGTTATCTGTGATGATGGACATAGGTACACCATACCGGCAGATGATGTAATTAAGGATGAATGAGGTGATCTTCTTGTCGATGACTTGGGTAAGTGGAATAGCTTCGATCCACTTTGTGAAGTATTCGGTGGCGGTAATAATGAATTTGTGGTTGTTTGATGAAGATGGATAGATTTTACCTACAGGGTCAAGTCCCTATTGACAAAAAAGCCATGGTGTTGTGATTGGTTGCAATTCCTGTGCTAGTGCATGTATCAGGTCTCCATGAACTTGGCATTTCTTGCACTTTTTGCCAAAATAGAAGGAGTCTTTTCCATGGACGCCCAATAGTATCCAATGTGCATGATTTTCTTAGCTAGTGAAGGACCGCTTGCATGAGTTCCACAAATTCCTTCATGTACCTCTTCCAAGGCCTTTGTTATCTCATCTTGTTCTAGACATCGAAGGAGAGTACCATCAAGACTGCGTCGGTATAGGGTTTCAGCAATAATGGTATATCGAGCGGTTTGGTGAATGAAGATTTTACATTGGTTATTCGATTGGTTAGGAGGAAGTGTGTGATTGCAGAGGTAGGTGTAGAACTCACCATACCATGGGGATTCAGAAGCAACAAGGTGACATATCATCTTGGATTCGGGGATATCATAAGCGGGAATCCAAAGTTGTTCGACCAAGAACTCGTAGCATGTTGAATTATGTGGAAGATCGAGGAGAGATGCAATGGTAGCCATAGCGTCAGTAGCTCGATTCTAATCTCTGGGTATCTGCTCAAAGGTGATAATAGTAAATGATTCCTTTAAACTATCCACCATTTTCTTATATGGCATGAGTTTGTCATCCTTGGTTTGATATTCATCTGTGACTTTTTGTATGACCAGTTGAGAGTCGCCATATATCTGTAACTCTTTCAATTTCCATTGTATGGCTAATCTAAGTCCTATGATCAAGGCCTCATATTCTGCTATGTTGTTTGTACATGGAAAAGTTAGCCTGTAAGACTTCAGGATGTTGTCACCTTGAGGTGTGATAAACAGAATGCCTGCCCCTGAGCCATCCCTAGTGTATGAACCATCAAAGTATAGTTTCCATGGTTGTGCTTCTGTGATCATGAATATCTCTTCGTCTAGAAAATTGTAAATGAGAGGATGATCGCCTATGAGGGGTGTATCGGCCAGCTGATCTGCAATAACTTGGCCCTTGATATCCTTACGATCCACATACTCAATGTCAAATTCACTTAGAATCATCACCCATTTAGCCAAGCGACTAGTCAATGCTGCTTTGTTGAGTAAGTACTTTAGTGGATCAATCCTTGCAATGAGTTGTACTTTGTGTGTTAACAGATAGTGCCTCAGTTTAGTGTTTGCCAAGATTACTGCTAGGCAAGCTCGCTCAATAGGTGTGTAATTGAGTTCATAGCCAGCCAGTGTGCGAGAGATGTAGTAAACAGCACACTCTTTCCCTTCTTCATTGTGTTGAGCCAGTAGCACTCCCAATTTCATATTAGTTGCCGAGATATAGAGTAATAGAGGCTTATTTGGATCTAGTGGGATCAGTAATGGTGTATTCATGAGATAATATTTAAGCATCTAGAATGCTTGTTGGCATCTCGCATCCCATTGAAAGCGGGTGTTTTTGTGTAACAGGTGTGTAAAGGGGTGACACTTATCTACCAGTTGTGCAATGAATTTTTGGATGGATTGTAGCTGCCCTTGTAATGTCCTTAGTTGACTGATGTTCTTCAGAGGTGGCATGTCCATGATTACTTTGACCTTTGCTGGGTCAACCTCAATGCCTTTGCTTGAGACAATGTATCCTAGAATCTTCCCTGAGGTTACTCCAAAGACACATTTCTTTGGGTTGAGTCGACGTGATATTATTCTAGTCTATCAAATATTTTCTCTAATATGTTTAGATGGCCTTCTCTTGTTAGTGATTTTGTCAGCAAGTCATCAACATAATCTTCCATTATGGTATGCATCATATCATGAAAGATGGTGGTCATTGCTCTTTGGTAGGTCATTCCTACATTCTTTAGACCAAAAGGCATTACATTCCAGCAGTATGTTCCCCATGGACATCTGAAGGCCGTCTTATGTTGATCCTTTGGTGCGATCTTTATTTGGTTGTACCCGAAAAAACCATCCATGAGAGAAAGCATGGCATGTCCTGTTGTTAGGTCCACTATGATGTCGATGTTTGGTAGGGGGAAGTCATCTTTAGGACATGCCTTGTTAAGATCTCTAAAGTCAGTACAGATATAGATGCCCCCATTTGGTTTGCCGATAGGCACAATGTTGGAGATCCAATCTGCATAATCAATTGGTCTAATGAAACTAACATACAGGAGTTTCTTAAGTTTTGCTTTGACTAGTACCGCAATCTGGGGATGCATCTTGTGAAGCTTCTGTTTGACAGGCTTAGCTCCTTCTGCTACTGTGAGGTGATGCATGACTAAATCAGGATCAAGACCTGGCATGTTTGCATATGACCATGCGAAGTTGATCTGGCATTTTTTGAAGAATTCGACAAACTTGGGTTGTTCCTCTGGAGTCAAAAGAGATGCCAGATGTATGTGGTGAGGAGTTTCAGAAGTCCCCACATTGTATTCTTTGGTTTCCTCAATCAGAATTGTTGATTGTTCCTGCTGTGTACTAGAGGGGAGAATGTCAAACCTTTCATCCTCAAGCGCCTCAGAGAGGTTTTCACCATTGAATACGCTCTTTATTTTTTCTTTTGTGGGATCAAATAGTTCCACAGTGTAGTTTTCACCGGAAGATCCATGTTTTATTGTTACATTTTTGTAGCTGAAAGGTTTGGCATCCACCCCAAAGTATGTTGCGCTATTAAGTTCTATGGCGAATCCAGCTTTGTGATCCCTGCTTGGTATGTTATCTCGTAGTTCTAGAAAGTCAATGATCACCTCATCATTTTGGAAGTGGTCAAGGCATGGGGGATTAGATTGGTTCCATTCGATGAGTTTAGGATGGATAATGGGCATTACCTCATCAATTAGGTTAGGTTCATTAGATGTGTCAGTGAGGGTCAAGATGTTGTGGTGAAGGTTGTTGATGGTACTCTCTCTGTCAGAATCGGGAATAGGATGTGATGTAGGGTCTGTGGAAGATGTTTCCAGTTCAGGAACCCAAGAGGTTTTAATCTGCACTTCTTCGTAAATAGGGATTTCTTTGTGAGGTGGAGGGGGTGATGCGTCTTCCTCATTTGAAGTATTTAGATGTACTAAATCAAATTCCCACTCATGTGAGTTGGTCTCTGAGTCACTTTCCAGTATCCGATTGCTATACCATACTGGGATTTCCTTTGAGTCAAATATTGCAGGTGTGATTGGTTGATGTGCCTGGATAGATGGAACGTTTGGTGCTGTAGGAAGGATTATGGGGATCAGTGATTCCGATACGGGGAGTATCAACATTGTTGACTCTACTGCTTCTGCTGGAATTGCCTATGTTGTTGATACTGCTAGGAATTATGATATAGTTGTTGCTGCTAATGGTGCTATTGGTGTTATTATTGTTGTTGATGGTGTTGTTGGTCTGATTGGTGGGATGATTGGTGTTGTGGATGGTTTTGCTGGGATTTTTAGCCTCAATGGAGCAGTTGCTATGGTGTGTGGTGTTGTTGATATAATCAAAGGTGACCTCTTTGTGGTAGGTTGATATAGAGGTTTGTTGGGTTTCCCTTTGAATCTAAGCTTAGGAAGGATCTCCTTTTGAAAGCAAAATCCACTGTTATCTTTAGGCTTTAATTCTGGTTGTATCGGCTCAAGTTGTCCTTGCTTGTGTTGGGAGTATTTAAAACTGAGTCAAGTTTATAGGCCCATTTCAAAATTTTGCCCTACATTTCCAAAGTACCTAAATGAGTCAGTTTGGATGGCCTAGTTAGCAAGGGGGTAAAATGAAGCCAGTTGATTTTCAGAGGGTAAGGCTCGGGATTCATGTCCCACACCTTTCATTTGGCCTATTCAGCAATGTGCAACTTTCAGAATTCAATTTGGATAAGTTTATGAGGTACCCAGTTTGAGGGGTGAGCTGAAAGTGCATTTTAGGCATAAATGCAGTTTTTATTGAGTAGCCTACTTTGAGCGATTACATCTTTTGCCCTTTTGATCATCATGGAGAAATTCAAAATGGATTCAATTGTATGCATTAATGTGAGTCAGCCTGCAAAATTTTAGGTCTTGACGAATCCATTTGCTCAGTTTTTGAAGCCAAATCCGTTTGCAGTTTGTATGTTTTGGCAAGTCCCTGTTTCGACGGCTAGTCGGAGCCCTGTTTTGTATAAGTGTAAAAGTTGCCTCAGTAAGCGTCATGTCAGAATGTTTGTTCTAGGCTAATGTTGGTGTAAATGGTGAGCTATGTTTCAAATTTCAAGCCTTTATCAATCCGTTTGTTCGGTTTTCAAAAGAGCTCATTTTGCCATCATTTTCAGTTATCCGCACTCCAATGTTATATCAGTTAATGTAGCCGTTTTGGTGAGTGCACCATTTGCATCCTGTCAGTCTGGTGATCAAATTGAGGATTCAAAGATTTAATATGTACTTCAAGGTACCTATGTTTCAAATTTGAGGGCCTACGGAGGTCGTTTGATATTTTTGAGAAAGGCGTCATGTGTTGCCAGGACATTGACTTCATCAGGTCCGCAGTGTCGACAAAGCCAGTTGGCCATTTTTGGAAATTAATATCTCTTCGCTCGGGACTCATCTTGAGAAACCATTTGGTAGAAGTCATCCTTGTATATCATAGTACACGCCTGTCAGATGGCGAGCTCCAAAAAGGTGTTTTGACATGTTTGAAAATTACGTCTTCGCGATTAAATGCGAAAATTGTGGCATAATTGCCTGAAAGTTGAAAAATGCAATTTTATGATCCGAAAACGATGCCATTCATTTCTAGAGGTATGTTTGAGGTCCATGAAGCATTCTAGGGGCCAGTTGCTTGAAAACGAAATTTTTTTTAGTCGGACCCACTTTGGGGCCCGACCCGGCTCATGTCATTGCATAAATTTCATGGTAAGATGCCACTATTACCAGCTCTGTTTACATTTTGATCCTTTATGTCTTGTCACCATGGTGAATTAAGAAAGGTGTAATTCCAATATGCACCTTGCATGGTTAATGGAAAGGGTTTTTTTTAAAGGATTCAAGACAAATGCAAATAGCATTTTGTAAGTAGCATAAATCCTCTCGTGCAATGCAAAAGAATGCTTATTCTTTGGATGAAACAAATGAATGTTTTGAGGTGAGTAATTCCAGATAAAGCTCTTTAGTTTTGAACTTTATTGTTTTAGAGAAAGGAGGCACCAAGTAAAGAAGAGTTCAAGAACCTCAACAAACTTAATTTGTATCCATCTTCCTCATGTGCCTGTTGATAGTCTCCTCATATATGTTGTAGCAGATTTCATGCAAATATAATTTCTTTTACTGAATACAAATGATGGAGGAGAGGGAAGGCCAAAAACTCTCAAGGATATGAATTTTTACCCAATCATCCCCTTCCCACGTGATGGTGTTTGCATCCCTCTTTTGCTTTGCATTGAAGTGGCTAAGTAGAGAGGGTATTGTTGAGTGAGGCTTAATGTAAATTGTAAGTGTAATAGTGCCTTCCCCCTACTGCGTGGAAGTGGCAACAGTGATTTACAACCTCCAAGCAAACTGAAATAGCTTTCCCACTCACGTGCCTCCTTGTCCTCCCTGCTGAACATGGTGTGGTGAAAGTTTGCAGAGTATGCTTGTGTGGATGGAGAAGGGGCTGCAGGTTTGAAAGTATGCAAACAATGGCAAACATAGTAGCAACTTCCTCCCTGCGTGGAAGACAATGGGGATGGTAAAAAGGGAAGCGTGGTATTTGAAATAGTTTGTAGAAGACTTCAGGATTCTATGTGGGCATTGGAGTTACCAACAATCATTGACATTGCAGCAAATTACCAAAGCAAGTGTGCCAATAGGAAACCACTCTCACATGCTCTCCCTCCAGCAGTAAACAACATTCAACAAACAACAAACTTCATTCCACCTACGTAGAAATTGGAAGTGACAACAATGGATTAAATCTTTCAAGTTAAATGCAATGTTGGGTGTAAAGCCAGTACCCTGTGAATAGAGCGTTGAAAACTCTCAGGTAATGCTAACATTTGCTAGCACTCTTTCCCTCTGCGTGGTTGTTTGGGGGTTGGTGATGATTTATTAACAATAAATGTAATTGCCATAGTAGCATAAAGCCCAGTCTCCACCCCTGTGCGTGAAATTTGATTGTGTAAAGACTATTAAAAGGGGATTAAATGTTGCAAAGAAAGGAAATTTAAAACTTCAAACAAATGCATGTGGAGATAGCATGAAAACCCCAAGCTTGCTCAGCCATGGCGTGGTTGAAAGGGCCATTGAATTCCAGGCAAATGAAAAAGACTTTCATTAAAGTGTAGAGAAAAGCTTCAAAAATGAAGCTACAGGCAAAACCACAATATCCCACATTGGCTGGGAAGTGTTATTTTTAAATGTTTATAAGCAAAGCTCCACGCATGTATAATGTCTAAGCCATAAAGGCTTTTGACGGATGGTGCTTGATGGCACCCAAGGCGGGCCCACGCGTGAGCACGCTTCCCAAGGCACCAGAGGAGATGAGTGAGCGACGACCAGGTGGACCCCACATAGGCATGTTTCCCAAGACAGATGCACATTGTTTAAAACCAGCGAAATTGCGAAAGCCAAGTGGCGGGTACAGTCAACGGTCCAGCAGGCGGGTCTCGGTGAGGTGGCAATGATGTGGCACACAATTGGCGCACAGGTGGCAGTCCAGTGGCGATGACATGGCGATGAAGTGGCGTACAAGCAAGCAGCCCAGTGGCGATGACGTGGTAGTGATGAGGTGTCATCCCAGGTGGCGCCCAGTAGACCCCATCAGCGAATCAGACCCCGCCACGTGGCAAAAGTGTCAGGACCAGATGGAGGCAAAAATCAAATTTAAAATGAATAAATGATATAGTTCTGACTATATTAAAATTCGAAAAATTTAAATGATTGAGCACAAATGGAGATTAATTCGTCCAGTGTCTAAATTTTGGCCAAAATATAAAGTGTTATATGTTTTCGGAAAGCTCTCGGAGTGAGGAATCCGATTATGAGGTTAAGTTTGACAAATGTGGGATATTTTAGAAGCAGTATCCATGGGAACAAAATTCAGTTAGAGGGGAGACACTTGGCAATTCAGTTGAAGATTTGATTTGGTTCCCTCTCCCTTTTTATTCCCCATTCTTCTCAGTTGTAAGGGTTCCAGTTTTTGAGAGATTTGCTCCAAGGGAGAAATCTGAAATTGCAGGTTCCAGTGATGGCATCTTTTTATCAATGCAAATGACAGTGTGTTCTTCTATGTTTTCAGTGTTGTCTTTATTGTAGGTTGAGTTTCAGTTTGCAGGTTCACACATATGCAAGGCATGTGTGAGTTTCCATGAAATTGTCTCCAAAATATACTCAGATTCATATAATTTCATATTATCAAGGATAATTTGAGTTGTTTCTTTTAGATTCTTCTAAGAGTGTAATGTTTGTCTTTTGGGTATTCTTCAAGGAAGGATTTAAATCCTAAAACCTAGCATTAATGATTTTGAATGCATATTGGATATATACATATAAGTATGGTTTTGTGACAGAGCAGAGGATTGTATTAATGTCAGGCATTGATACATGAAAATTTAATGTCGAAAGGAACTTGCATCTGAGATTTCTCATCCAGCTTTATGCATGACTCTGTGGCCTGGATAAGGCACTGGTCTCTTGTAATATTGAAAGGTTGTCAAAACACCTTTTAAAAATTAAAAAAAATCAGAATATCTTTTTATATTTTATGTTATGTGGAAGTGTCCCTCCATCTCATGATTCAAAATGTTGAGTTGCAATTGTGGATCTAGCCCATCTGCAGTTATCTCTTAGTTTTTGAACCTTTTGAGATCCATCTGCTTTTGATTGATGCAGTCTTGTGTGTAATAGGTCTAATTAAATGCATCAAAGGTATACCCGCCTAGGTTTTGCAGAGCCTGAAGAGTAGAAGGATTCATATCCTTGTCATGTTGTCCAAGCCCTGAGGTGTTTCATTGATTGAGATTGGCTATCTCATAGATAGATTTGCAGGTATACTTGGGTTATCACTTTTGGTGAACAACAGCTTGCAAGGTCCCAAGGCACTTTGACCATCATAACCCATTCTTTGCATAATGAGAAGGCCCTTTCCATATTGATCTATGGGATGCTTAGCTTGTGGGATGTTCGTGGTGATAGGATCTTTATAGATCCATTCTGCTAAGTCCTCATCTCTGGTCTCTTCTTCTTGACACTTTCCAAGGATGAAAGGCATCAAAGTACATGTTGGCTTGACCAATGGTTCTTGAAGTAACCATTGAGGTTTACCATGAGTTCTAGGAGAAGTAGGCATTTGTCCAACACAAAAGAGTTGGTTGAGATTGTACTCCCTAGGGCCTTCCTCTATTATCTTCATCTTGAGCTTCTCTTGCTTCAGTATAGTGGTGTTTGAACTGGAAAGAGAGGATAGACTTACATATGATATGGATGAGATGGCTTCCCTGTTGTTAGGAACGGTAATCTCTGGTTGATGATTTATATGGTGACAATATGCAAAGGGATTTGCATATCCCAGGATTGTAATTTCCACACCGTTATGAGGGAACTTGTTACACTGATGGTAGGTGGATGGAATGGCTTGCATGGCGTGTATCCAAGGTCTTCCTAATAATAAATTATACGACATAGGAAGGTCCAGAACTTGACATATGATGTGCTTCACCACTGGGCCTACTTGGATTGGTAGCATAACTGCTCCTTTGGATGAACGCTGTGCATCATCATAGGCTTTGATTGTTATCTTTTTACGGGGATCTACTGATTCAATTACATATCCCAATGTTGTGACCAATTGTAGTGTACAGATATTCAGCTCTACTCCATTATCGATCAAGACTCACTTGATTCTATGTTGGTTGATAAACCCTTCAATGTGAAGTGAGGCGTTATGAGGTTGCTGAAAGGATGTATTGTCACTTTCTAAGAAAGTGAGAAATGGTGATAACCTTAGATTTCCAACCATAGCTTGGAATTGATCTATATTTAGATTTGTAGGAACTGACACCTCTTGGAGAGCTTGATCCAAGATTGTTTTATGATATGGGGATAGGTGCAATAGCTCTAAGATAGATATCAGTGCGGGTGTTTTGTCTAACTGTTCCACAAGGTTATACTACTTTGGGATAGATGGGGTGCCTCATGGAGCTACTTTTATGGCGATCTTATCACGACGTGTAACAACATTGCAGGTAGAGGTGGGATTTTTTATGGTAATAGTTGCAATTTGTTCACTAGCATCATATAGGTGACTCACAGTGTAATTATAGGTAGCGCGCGTATAATCAGTGGTATTTGTGTTTTGCCCTGAAGTGGAAGGACCCCTTTGATCTTGTGATGGAAGTGGATTTTTGAACATGAGATGATCATTGTTTTTTGTCTTTGGGTCATGTCCTTTGATTTTGATCTCACCTCGGTCAATAAGATCCTAAATAAGATCTTTCAATCTGTGACAATTGCTTGTCTTATGCCCTTTCCCTTGATGGAAATCGCAATGTTCAGTATCCCTCCACCATGAAGGTTTGACCTGAGGTTTGCAATTTGATGTTTTGGGTAAGGTCACCAGATTTTGAGAAACCAACTCACGTAACACCATTTCAATAGGTTCCCTTAAGGGAGTGTATGTTCATTTTGGTTTAAAATTTTGTTGACATTGTCTGGGTTCCTCTTGAGGTACATTGTGTCCTTGATTTGAGGGAGCAACTATGTTATTCTTGGGTGGGGGGTTCTATCCTGCAAATCGGACCATAGGTTGTGCACTTTTGATAGTCCTAGCATCCACAACCCCATCATTGACAACGTTTTTGTTTTTGTTCCAGAAATTAGCCTTGTCACTATTGAAGCATGGGCAAGGGCCATCCTTTGGCTCATTGTATATCTTGATGAGCCCTTTTTTTATGAGAGCCCGCTCACATTTTAAACCTTTGGTGATCATGTCTTTGAAGGAGTCTGTGTCTTTTATGTCTAGGTGAAATTCCATTTTGTCGTTTAAGTTGGAAATAAATATTTCCACTAGTTCTTGTTCAAGTAACTGAAGAGAATGTCTGCTATACATTTGACGCCATCGTTGCAGAAAAACTAAAAAATAGCTCTCCTGGTTTTTGCTTAGTGTTACATAGATCAGCCATGGTGATATCATGTTCAATGTTGTGTGAGTAGTGTGCCAAGAACTTCCAAACTAGTTCTTCAAATGTCCTAATGCCACCTGGTAGTCAGGAAAACCATGATGTGGTTGTTCCTCCCAAACTTTGGGGAAAGAGTCACATTAGGTATGTGTCCTCGTATGCCACTTCGAGGCAAGCTGAATGGAATTCTCTAACATGATCACGAGGGTCTTCTTTTCCTTGGTACTTTTCAAACTTGGGTGTTTCAAACCCTCATGAAAAAGGTGGCGTTTGAAGATCCCTATCAAAGGGATATGAACAAATATCATTAAGTGAAAACTGGTTAGTTTTCACACCACTATGAAGCTGTTGGGCGAGATTCTCGACTTGTTGCCGCAACATGTCTATGTCATTTGGAGGAGGAGGAGGTGGGGGATTTCCTTGATGAAGGTTGTATCTAATTTGATCTCGACCTCTTTCATCCTCATTACAACTTTGGTGTTCTGATGCTTGCCTTAGTTGTGCAACATCAAAGTCAAAGGGTAGTTTGGCTCCCTCTTGAGCAAGTCTTAAAAAGTGAGCATCAGCATTGCTCCTGAGTATTTCATCAAAAAGTCTATTAAAGAGAGGGTTGTGTTGTGCCCTTTCTATTTTTGCAGGAGTAGTACTTGGATTTTCATTGGATTTCCTCCAAGAGCTTCTTAGAATTCATTGATATTTTCCTCCTCTTCTTCCTCAATTTCCATTTGTCTAGTTCTAGATCTGGTTTGAGCCATTTTATTTACAAGTTTTTGTTGAAGTTTTGTGAAAATGATGATGAGTTGTTGATGAAATGAGATATTTATGTTTGGTGGAATGTTTTGCATATGGATCTCTAGCACTAAAGGCAGATGTGACCAAAGTCCTTTCTTGAATTGCTTGTATTTGATTGACAATGTTTGATGTGATAAGGTTTAGAGAGATCTGAGATGTGTTACAAACTCAACTACCTAGTAATGAGAGGATTCACTCATAGACTAGTTTTAACCTGCGTAGAAATGCCTCTTAGGATGAGTTTATCCTAGATGTCGAGACACTCTAAAAAGTGATGTATTGTGTTTGATTCAAGCAATATCGAAAGAGAACTTAGGACAAAAACCTCATGATGTTTTGAGAGTTGGAATGGATTGATGATGTGTGAATGTGATAATGGATGAAATGTTTAACTTCAATAGAAACTATGTTACAAAAGGAACAAACTCTTCCTCTTCTTGTTCGGGGGTTGGTGGTTCTTCCCTAGCTGATTTATATGTGATACAAATATTTGGAAAGAAGGCAGGATTGATCTTGCCTCCCTTGTTTTTGTGATAACTCAAAGCTTGATATTGAGTAAAAGCTCTGCGGTTTAATGACTCTTGATCAAACTCATTTGATTTTCCTTGAAGATAGAGACGCATGTGGCGTAAGAAGGTTCTATGAGAGACAAAGATTTGTCTATTAAGATAGAAGAATTTCCTTCTTTTGATGAAAGCCTTTGAGCTTAATGGTCTTTTCTTCAAGTTGATATGTTGATGAAGATTCTTCTTTCTCAAGTTGTGAAGAATGGTCATATAGTTTGATACTTTTTCTTTTGCACTTATTTTTTATCTTTTGTTGGTTTTTTGAAAAATATTTGTGTTGGATGAATACTTGTTTTGGAATTGGATTTTTTATTTTTCTGTGACAAGAAAACAAAGTAAGCACACAAACACAAGAATGTTGCCTCAAAAGCCACAAATAAGTGTGGGTCTAGATCAACCCAATCTTTGGACTTTTATGACCCTTTCCTTCAAATGTATTTTAGGTGTTTTCCAAAGCCTGAAGTCGGCTCAATTTGTACTGGTTTGACACAAAAAAGAAGATACTTCAAAAACACTTTATCCCTAAGATCAAATGGCCAGTTGCGATAACTTTAGCCCACAACTTGATATTTCTTCAACTTTGGTACTACATACCTTATGAATCCCGTCGTGGCAGGTAAGGATGTGATATACTAAGTCTTGCACGAGCATAACAAATAGATGATCCCTATGATGGGGGAGTCACCACTTTTATCAGGCTACAAGTAACCTTTCAAAAAGCTATGTTTCTACTCAAGGAAATATGTATGGTGAGTATCTTGGGAGCAAAACCTTCTATGCTCTTGCACTAAACTTCTCACAAATATCCTCAATCAATAGAATGGGTGGGCTACTACTTAAAGGTGTTTAGTATTTTTCGATGTTTTTGGACATAAGTTCATTCTGCAGTGACTCACTTAAGAGCCTTGTAACTTGTGGTGGGGCCCATTTGTCCTTTCGGCAAGTTACACTGTAGGAATAGCTATACCCAAGGCTACAACTTTCGCTCACACCTAATTTCTATAGTGGCTCGAAGGATTTACCGCACGAGGTCATTCCCAAGAGTGGTGTCTCTTGGCAGGCCTCTCTTAAAAGAATTTAATTTTGAGTGTTACTAACACTTTTCTCTTGCACCTAGGACCACGAAAGCCAAGGGAGAGGATAGTGTGTGTTAGAAGTAGGACCACTCGACAAACTCTTTTGCACAAGTGTGCCAAACAAAAAATACACTTGTTCTTTTTTAACTTGTCATTGCAATGGTGATCTAACTATTTGGAGATGTTGCTCCAACAGCCATGGTGTTCCTTTTATCCTTCAAAGGCAATATGTTGAGTAAACTAGGAAAAATAAAATCCTGGTCAACTTAATGAAAAACACATTTACTTGAAGTAAATCGCTTTGAAAAATGAGACAAGTTGATTGTTCTTTTTATTTTCCCAAAAATCAAGTGTGGATTGTGATTTTTAACTTGAATTGATGCAAGGAAATCAAAATTTGTTTAGTTGAGTTTTATGCACCAAAAATGAAGTGTTTGAAGTTGATTTTTAAGCACCAAAATGGAAGTGTTCAAGTTGCCTATCTTGCATGAAAAACAAAATTTGTTTGTGAGTTTTAAAACACCAAATGAAAATTTTGATTTTTAAGCACCAAATAATGTGTTTGAGTTTGTTTTAACTTGCAATAAAATCAAGAAAAGGGAATTTTAAGCAATAAAAAGGGTTAGTTCAAACTGCACAAGAAACAAAAAGTCAGTAAAATCCAAACACATGGTGGGCTTTCACAAGCCTAAGAAAAATTAATTTATCAGTTACAAGGCCTTTTTTACAAGGCTCTGTTACAATAGCACTACTCTGTGTGAAAACATAAGTTCTACTTAACACAAAAGCGCGACAGTAATTACAAAAGCACTAAAAGAGTTTAGTTATACATAAATTCAACATCGCTAAAACAGGGGCAACAACGCTACTTAATAGTCAAAAACGCTATACTAGGGATAATAGCGCTAAATTTGGGACAATAGCACTATTGTGGAAACAATAGCGCTAAAAGACCAAATTTTGATAGCGCTAAAGTGCGAACAAAGTGCCAAAGCGCGACCTGTGTGTCAATTAAAATAGTCAAACAAGTTAGTTTTTTTCAAAAAGTTGCTCCTTGATTCACGTCGGGTTCACCAAATGATGCTCTGCAAAGAGGGGTTATGTTAGACC
>NC_081405.1:195877568-195890068 GCF_030272615.1 Cryptomeria japonica | reverse complement strand
TTTCATCCTGAGACTGCTCCCCTTGAGCTGAATATCCATCTGAATAAAATACTACATCCATATCTCCTGATGCCAAGAATATATTTTTCACCTATACCTCCCCCTTTGACATCAATGCCAAAAAAAAAACCAAAAACCGAAACGAAGAATGAAAGTTTTTACAAGGAATGTCCCAAGATACCTTACCGAAGCTAAATATACTTGAAAATTTCTGGATAGGATTTCTCTAAAATCTCTAGATAGGAATCCCAACCTGATTTGAGTGTGCCGGAAATAGATACAAGTCCATTAAGCATATGGGCATATGACTCTTTATCCTTAAGTTCTGTCGATGTGGAATTACCAACCATATCAATACATTCCTTCTTATGTACACTTAATGAGTCCAACCGGGGACTCACCAATCCTCTAAGACCTCTGGCTCTCGTTATTATTTTATCTTTTTCCCTCTCAAGAGTTGAAACTTGGGCTTCCAAAACCAAACTCTGGCCATCAATAGATATAGTCAAATACTTTGAGCCATCAAAAGAACTAACTATACCTACAATCTTCTCCTAAACATCCTTAATCCCTTTATCTGTCTCAGTTGTAAGTAAACCTATGTTGCAGCATACTCTGTAAATATTAGTACATTGCCTCAAAGAATTATCAATCAATTTCAATTTATCATTAATCCCCATCTTCTCTAATTCAATTATCTGATCAAAAGTTGCTCCCTTAGCCTGTGTAAACCTCTCTAGTGCCTGACAGTTTGATATTTGTTGTAAAGATTGAAAGTCCTTTGAAATGTGCTCTGTGATTATTTTAAGCTTGATTGATGGGCTTTCTTCTTTGTCAAATTTGCACTCTGGGACAAGTCTATGCAAAATAGGGATAAACTGATCAATAAATCCTTTGTCCATAGATCCTTCCTTCATCATCTTCTATGTAGCCATCATCATGAGCTTAGTAGAACTCATCTCGATTATGCTTTTTTGTTCAACTTATGAGGTGTCAATTGACAACAATGATGGGCTCACTATCGGTTCCCTATCGTATTCCTCTTTCTTCTACTCTAATGGTTTAACTTTTATAACTTCCTCTCTTGCATCGGTGGCTTCGCCACTTGGTGCAGTATCAGTAATTGTCGGTTCCTCCTTATGAACCGTGACTCCAACCTATACATTCTGATCCAGAGGACTATTGTCCTCAACATTAGTAACCTGCACACTCTCTGAATCTACCGATATATATACATTTGCCGGTAACACCTCTGTGTTATGTACATTAGATTCTACCAGGGGCTCTATATCCAATATCTTAATATCCTTTAAAATTGTATCCATAATACCTTTACCTTTCCCTTCAACCGAGATGTATGCAGTATCAGTTTTAGCTTTCAGTGAAGTATAAAAACTAGGTTTTGATGCAAAGAATTAAACCCATGCCTTGTGGGTCTCAGTGACTATCTTATTAACCCTACCTAACAAAAGACTAACTATCATGTGCTTGTTGTGAAAGATTTTCCTGTCTGCAACCTCAAGAGTCTTGTCCAACTCCTCTGGAGTAATAGTTTCACAAGTAGTCAACAGCTCTTGAACCTTTATGTGCTTGTCCTCCTCTGTTGTTGATAATCTTCTAGAATCTAATTTGTCATATAACTATGTCGGTATTTGATTTTTGATTTCTAACAAGGATTTCTTATAAATATCCAAATACAATAAAACTGCTTCCTCAACTTCTCTTTGTTCACCATTATCCAAATTCTCATAATAAAATTGTACATTTTCCAACATACTATCCTTAGTAATTTCATCAACCAATTCTGCACAAGTCTTAGGTGGAATAATAGTTACATTACCAGATACAAGTGTCATATCAGTGTCATCCATCTTTTTTCTTCTTCCAGTACCGGATAGAGAAAAAGGTGTTTCTTTTGGAGCTCTCTTCCATGTCGATACCCTAGTTGTAACCTTCCTAATCAGTTGCTTCTTTGCTTCAACCTTAGTCTATTCACTTATCTTCCTTAATACCCTCTTGAATGCTAAGGGTGTGTCATCCTCAAATCCAGATTCTGATGGAATAGTCTCAATAAATATTTCAAGCTCTTTCCTCTTCCTTCCTTTTTCTGGAACAACATCAATTAATGCCTTGATATCTTGAGATACCTATTCCACAAATTTTCTTGCCTTGCCCTGCTATTTCTCCCTCTTCTTCCAGTTAAACTCAATTTCAACCTCTTGCTTCTTCTGCTTTGCAGTACCAAAGGATTTCTCAGCTTCATCAATAGGTGCATCAATTAACAACTTTGCATAAGCATCCAAAATCTTAGCATCAACTTCATAACCCATTTCCTCAATCTATATCTTACGGGGCTTGACTGCTTCCATCAAAGTTTTATCTTTCTTAACCATGAAGCATATATTGCCTCTCTCTAGAATTCGTAGCCTTCTAGAATGCCTTAAAGTAACCCCAAACTTTATCATCTCGCTGTCTACCCAATGTAGCAGTAGATTGTTTCAGTTGCCTTCCTACCAGGATATCAAATGCCCATTGTCTCTTCCCAAAATGGGGAGTTTCATTAATGAAAAATAACATTAAAAAAACAATAAGATTTCCATATCAGAATCTTCCCTTCTTCTCTCCTTTGATCTTACCTATGTTAATTAACAACTCATCTAACATCCATCCACAAAGATCTAACTTCTCATTTTCCCTCATCATCTTATGTGCTACATAAATGCAGGAGCTAGAAATAGAATTCAGACAGTTTGATTGAGTTACCTTGTATCCAATAACCATGCTTATGAATTTGATATCTTTGTCGATGATATTACTAAACCTCATTGATCGCTTGTCTGATGTTGCACCGATGAGCTGGTTGACCTGATCATTAGAAACCTTCTTCTCTAGACATTGTCCAACCTACGGCAAACCGGTGATTTCCCTGATGGCCTCCTTCGAGATCTTGTACAATCTGTCCAACCAAATGAATTCTCTATGCACTCTGCTCAAAACATATCTGACAATCTCATCTTCAAATTCAGGGATATCCAAAATGCCGATAAACCCTAGATCCTCAATATGTTGATACTTGGGCTTAATCTTTCCAAAATCTCCCATTAACTTTCTCATATACATGCTCTTAATATCACTAGTTCCCAAATCCTCAATGTGACATTGAATGTAATCTCTGACATCTTCCACATATATGTCTTCTTCCAAGACATAGGAAAAAGTACCAACCGAACCATCCAAGGTGGCTACATGTGGACGTCATTTGAAAACCGGCCTAGGACGGTCATTGACCTCAAAAATAGTAGGATTTGCAATAAAATTTGGTGCAAAGGATGATCTCATTTCCATGATGAAAGATAAATACGTGTTAAATAGTTGCTAGTGAAAACCCTAAAGAACTCTTCTAATCGCTGGTGAAATCGCTCAAGAATATATCAATCGCACGAAATCGCCTTAGACTCGCTCTGAATCGCTCTGAATGCAAGGTGATCAGAAATGAAGTGAATTCAACCTTTTAACCTCCAAGAAAAACTCTAATCTGTCATTGACATGAATGGTTGTCGGTGAAAGATATCGGATCTCGGTCAAACATCTCCATGCCGGATAAGCATCTCCAATGTCCAGAACATCTTCTAGAACCTCTTCCTGAGGCATATGCACTATCTTCATGAGTTTTGCCTACCCCTAAGGCATTTGTCTCAGTTATCGGATGAGCTTCATGCCGGTACAGGAGCAACCTCTTATGTCGATTGAATAATCAGAGCATTCCCATCTACTGATTGATCTTCTGACTTCCTGACCCATTTCTTGATATGATCTTGCTGGATTTTATTAACCTTCTCTTTCCCTTTATCATTTGATCCATCATTGCCAACCGGTGGATTTTTGCTTTTACAAAACTTAGCAATGTATCCAATATTGTTGCATGCATAGCATGTAACATTGTTCTTTTGAATTGCTTTGCTAAAACCAATATAATTGCTTGACCTGCACTAACTAGCCATAAGTCCAAATTTTCCACACGCATAACATTTTACATTCATTTTGCAATCTTATGTCTTATGACCATACTTATTGCATTTAGAACACTGACCAGGAGTAGAATTATAGTTATGATTTGTTCTATTTCTACATTTCTTAGCCATGTGACCAAATTTATTACAAACAAAGCATCTACCATTAAATTTGTAATCATTAAGCTGCCTTACCGGTGCCTTCTAGTTTTGATCTTCATTTGTAGTACTGGAGCTCTGACCTTGTTCAAATCTGTAGTACCCCTACTTGTTTGGACTCATATTTTATTCTTGGTTGTTTTCAGTGGATACATTACCATGTTTTGTTATTCATACTTATATGACATTATTTCATTCTTTATCTGGATATGAGATGCATAACTAATTTGCAGTATTTCAGTACTTGTGATTTATGGCATTTTATGGATTATTGCTATGTACTGATACTTTACTTTATCTATGCAATGTGGAATTATATGTTGTGTGTCTGCAAGTGTATTGGATGCAAGGGGACAATTTTCCTTCACTCATTTTGGTGAGACAGGGAACGTCGCGATTCTTCTTCATCGATGTGTATGCCGTGTTTTCTATATTGTATATATGCATGTGTGGTTCGGTGATGCAGGATATTGCAAGTACAAGTACCGGGTAGGTACGGGGTATCGTCTCCACCTGGCTTCACAGGTCTAAGTGTGCCTTATATTTTTCGATGGAAGTGGAGGAGATAGTAGTTAACCCTATTTTATTCAGTTACACTTGTGTGAGTGTCGTCAGTTGGTCATCCAGTCAGTTGTTCGGCCTTCATATTTTGTTGTTTGATCTTTTATGAGTATTTTCTTGAGGTTTGCTCAGTTTGTGTGTTTAGTGGTTTTAATTAATTAATTAAATTTATGAAGTTATCTCATTGTTGATATGTTTGTTTTTCGGAATTATACTATAGTTGTATGTATTTTAAATATTAGGAATCGATTATAAACTTATATATATATTCGAAGGTGAATATAGTTTATAACTAATTATATTGATTATTTTAATGTGATTTATGATAAGTTGAAATATTTGAATTCTACAACCTAGCATATAGAATGATTAATAGTTTGTTATATAGATTTAAGTTAAATGGTAGACAACTTGATTTTATCGATCACACATATTTGTATATATATATTTTGAGGTGAAGTTGTAAATTTAATTAATACAATTATTGTCTTATGCTACAAACATGATTATTCATAAAATATATTTATGAATATTCGCATTATATAAATTATGAATATTGTTTTAATGAAAAGCCTATATATATATATATATATAGAAAATGGTTATTAAAGAATTTGTTGACAAGTTTAATGTTTAATATATATATTAATGAAAAGTCATTAATTATATATATAAATATAAATAAATTAAAAACTAAAAATTTGAAATAATGATAAGGTGGCGAGTTAAAGAAAGTTATTAAAACAATAACTAGGGTGGCCGATAGTAATATCGACCACCCCCCTTAATTAAAGGGAGGGGTTGGTATTACCACTGACCACCCCTCCTCCCTTTTGATAATACATACTCCACGTTGCAGATCGAATATGGTAGTAGGCAAGTTTAAAGGTAAGTTATTTGAATTAAGGAAGGCGTAAACATCATCGACTACCACCCCTCCTCCCTTTTAATAAAAGGAAACCATGTTTCAATAGCCACTGACTATTAGCTAGTAACACGGAAGGCATTCATAGTATAGAAGAAGTTGACTTGGAAATAGACTAGCACCTAGGCATAGACCATTAGTTAAATGCAAAATTTAGAGGTTTCAATGTGGAAGCAATGGCTTAGACCTGGCAGTTTAAACAAGGAACTCGCTAAAGACAAACACTTAAGTGTTTGTGATTATCTTTCGCATTGCCAACCTCCCCATGGAGCGATTAATCTGCCATAGTATCCATGGTGACTAAAGAGAATAAGTTTAGTGCAGTTAACTTTTCATTCCACGTATAAATGGAATCGACTAGAATATCCACTTTAGAATTATACCTCGATCGGTGGCTAAAACAGCAGTAAGTAATACGTTAACAGACACATAGTACCATGAATCTAGGAATATCAATGATAGAAGGCAAATGTATAGTTAAAACATGCACGATAATAACAGAATATGCTTCAAGAGTTTCCATCTTTGATAGATGTGGAGATGTGAGAAGATTTTAAACATAGACTCAAGTAATAGACTCCAAATCAATGACAATCACCGAGCCTCTGAATGGGGAAAGATCGTAGGAAAAACTAGGATAAATAGAGATGGAAGAGAGGAAGATGGGGGATTTTCAGAAGCAAGGAGAAATGATAGACTCCGAAAGGAAAGAAGAGAATAGGAGAGGGATTAGAGAAGATACTTTTATAGTATCAAAGAGAGAGAGAAGAGAATTGTTTGATAATAGACTAGTAGGATAGATTCAAGATAGGTTCGCAAGCAAGGCGTACTTTTATTTGGCGGAAGAGCGTCAGAAGTCTCACAAACCAACTCAAGCTTACAAAGAGGTCAAAATTTCTTTTGATTTTGGTTATTATTTAAGGAAGTGTGAAATTGGAAGTTTTAGATATAGGTTACGATTATTTATATGATTTTGCTTATATCGTTGTTTATTGAAAATGTATTATTAATCGTTTGAAATAGAGGAATGGAAATCATAGAGAAATAGATGTTAATTAATTTAATTGCTATAGTAGTGAATAGGGGTATTTAATCTCTTAGTTATATTATAAGGTTAGTTGTTAGGGAGCATGATAGAAGTTACGGAAGTCGTAACATTGCAAATATGTTTCTTTTTCGCTAAGAAATATCGACATTTCTTATGGTTTAAAATTCTATGTTTATATCGCTTAAGCTCTCTATATTCCCATGTGTCCTGGTTCATTGCCTCTTTTCTCAACAAATGACAACATTGATTTATTTGTATTAATATAGTTGTAATTCTTATTTTCTAGAAATCTTAAATTGCAAGCTATTTATGCATTTGGCTGTTTTAAGAAAAGATTGCCTGTATTAGGATCTTGTGTAAATGGTGTTTGTAGTCAAGTTTAAATTCCATTGCAATTCTGGTTGAGTTTTCATTGTGTCCTATGTTATTATATCTCCTTGGTCAAGTGTTGTTGTATAACCCTATTGATGTGAGCCATTATGTGTTTTGTCCAAATTGTCAATCTTGGGTTAGTGATTGTGTATCCTTCATCTGTAGTTTGTCAGGATTAGGTATGGCTATCTATTTTGCCATAGAGTTCTCATAGAGAGACCTTTCCTGTAGTGTCCTATGAGAGAGAGTGACTTTCGAGCGGGGGTCATGCCCGAAGTGGATGACAGGATAACCCGTCGGAAGTCGATTAAAAAGTGATAACCTAATAATTGATTTGGGATGGGTGAGATAAATATTAATTAAGATAATGTACCTTATGCATAGGTGAGTGCTAGTACAGGGCTCATAATGTTATGAGAAGGCCTGGAATGGCAAACTTACCACCTTGTCTTCACAAAAGGATTGGTAGGGTCTGGATGAGACTTAGTTGGAACCGGAGGTTCAGGAGAGGTTACCAGGATAACCCAGAATGGGGGTCGGGACCTATGGAGGTTGTACCATGGTATCCATCTTAATCTATGTGATGACTCTCTCTCCTTAGAGCCACTAGTGTTTGTGAGTTGATTCACATGGATGTTTGCGGAGTCTTGTAGTTCTTTCGTACTTGTCTTACTTTGCTTGCTTGAGGGTTTTCTACTATCTCCTAGCACGGTGGGGTGGTTCCATTTTGGGATCACATGGTCGGGTGGTAGTGCCACTTCCCATCGGATGTTCTGGAATGTATCTTCAGGTGAGGAAGGGATTCGCTAGTGTTTCTTGGTTCGTGGTTCATGTACCAGCTCATGTTCATGATCATTGTTCAGTTGAGACCTTATGGTCATTGTATCAAACTTTTATGTAACCTTGATTTTGTATCTTTAGATTCTGTGGTATTATTGCAAGCCATGTATTTATGGATATAGTAATATTACGTCAGTGGAATGTATGTTAATTCAGTTTCTTTAATCTTTTGTATATATGATCTATGGGAAATGAATGCATTGGAGTGCTTTGATTCTTTCATTATGGAATTTAGATGTATGTGTAGATTTTATCTTAAGCATTTAATTTTCCTAATTAGTTGAACAATAGGATTAACTATGGTGTTAATATAATCTATGAATTAATCTTCGTTGGTAACCCTTAGGAGGTCATACGTTAGACTTCCATTGTGTCATTAAATGTGCTATTGATATGATTATGCATCTTTAAAAAAAAAATTATTACGCCCTTTTAGTGGCCTAGTTGTATTGTTTTCCTTTAGGGTTTCTGGTGGGGCATTACAAAATCCAAGTCCACTGGAATCTCCATTCTATCTTTGACTCTTCAATAATTCATCAAGTTGTGTTGAACTAACCTTGAATTTTTCCTTGTACTCACTTGCAATAGTCAAATCATCTCTCAGAATTATCATATGTCTTTCAAGTTCTTGTTCATTACTCTAGGATTGCACTAAATCAGTTCTCAACATATCATCTTCATGAACCAACTGTGTGCATTCTTCAAATTTGTCTTTCAGAGATATAGAAAGATTTTCTTCCTTCTTCTTTCGGTCCTCAATATCCTTTGACATCCTCATAGTTAAGGCTTGCATTTCATTCCTCATAACCATATTCTCCTGACTCAACTTCTGACATCTCTCATTAAGGGCATCTTTCTCTTCATTATCCTGATTTTGCAAAATTCCTTCCTCCTAGCTTGAACATATGACAACCTCTCCTATAGGATAAGAATGAATTCCTGAGCAAAATTCAGTTCATCTTGTAACTTCAAGTTCTTCATCCTTTCAGCATCATAATCTTCAAGTGCTACCTCAAGTTGCCTTTCCAAACTCATATCCATGGATTATGGATCTTCCTCAAGATGTTATACTTCCTCTGAGGCACGAGGATCTGATACCAATTGTTGGAATCCAAGAACACAGAGAGGAGGGGGGGGGGGGTGAATCAGTGTTCTACCAGAATGGTCAATTTTAACCTTATTAAAACATGCATTCACCAACCGGTATACCGGTGCGTATAAGATTGAAATAAGTAAAGCAATCAATAAGCCAATCACACAAATCAATACCATAACATAGAGAATTATACATGGAAAACCTCAAAGAGGAAAAACCACGGTGGGATTTGTGACCCACAATATCAGTCCACTAGCCATATAAAAAGATATTACAAAATATGGGGGCTGCACATGTAGGAAGGCTTACATCCTAGAGCACACTGCTCAATGACAAAAGGAGCCTCACTAACTACATGCAAATCCAAACTACAATCTGGAGAAATGAGTGAACTGCAATGATAGCATCTCCTATGCTTGAATACAGTTCTAGTTAAGCTCTGTCTATTCTGGTCTCAAACCCTAAACCCTTACCAAAATAACCTCTTGCATAATCAACATTCCTCACATTACAAATATCACTCTCATATATCTCCACTCTCTAACATATCACAAAATGATCTAACCAACTGACCTATATACCCTTACAATCTTTCATGCCTTATGTCGGCTTACAAAGATAATTGCAAAATGAATATACATGTTGGCTCAATTACATATATACATAAATATCAAAATCAATTGTTGTGTTCTATATCTCCCAAATGATGTCGGCCTCTAATACCGATAACTTGATGAAGTCATGTCGACCTGCAATGTCAGTAACCGAAGAATTTCTTTCAATCGGTGAAGATACCTGTCGGCGTCGGTGTCGGTGCCAATGAAGTGTCTACCAGTAAACAACCAAACCAGAATATGAAAGTCGGAACATGTTGCCATCAATGACAACATATTGAAACCAATCAAATGAGTGTCAATTGCCAACACTTGCTTGTTAAATTTAATTGATTCCTTGATAGTTTTGATATGTTATTACTCAGATGAGTCATGTTGGTGCCCTTGTATATCTTGTTTCCGCTTAGTGGGTCTAACTGGTACCTCCTAGCATGGGGGGTGGAGTGCTTTTCACACCCATTGGGTTTGTCTCCTTCAACTTCATGTTCGTGGTGGCTCGGAGAAGATTCAAAGACTATCTTTTTATACCAAATTCATGTATACTTCCCTACATGGGACTTTGGAGATTTGTATATTGTGGATCTATCTTCTTGTATATGTAATTCTCATGTAAATTCTTGAGCATTGTAATGAGAATCTTGTATCCATGTAGTATTCTGTTATGTAAATTATTGCAGCTCCTTGTAATTATTTGAGACGATGTATAACCTTGTGTAACTTTGTTATGGGGCCTTGACAAAATTTGTTAAATGATTCATTATGTATTTTGTTTTTTTTGTATTTTAGCATTTGTATATGTTATATTGATTGATTTCAAAAAAAAAAAAATTATTCACATTTTCATGTTCTTGGTTGTTATGTCCTCTGGGGGCGAGGAGTGACACAATCTACCTGATGTCAATATTGGATTAGAATTTTGATTTCTAGAAACTGTCTGATTCTTGAAATCGATTTAACTCTTTTACTTCTACAATTTGTCAATTGAATTTTTATTTTCCCTCTTTAAGATTTTATCGGCCCTATTCAAAACACATTTTAGTCATATTGGGGAGGTGCATTCTTCAAATTTGTCTTTCAAAGATATAGCAAGATTTTCTTCCTTTTTCTTCTGGTCCTCAATCTCCTTTGACATCCTCATAGTTAAGGCTTGCATTTCATTCCTCATAACCATATTCTCCTGACTCAACTTCTGACATCTCTCATTAAGGGCATCTTTCTCTTCATTATCCAGATTTTGCAAAATTCCTTCCTCCTAGCTTGAACAGATGACAACCTCTCCTATAGGACAAGAATGAATTCCTGAGAAGAATTCAATTCATCTTGTAACTTCAAGTTCTTCATCCTTTCAACATCATAATCTTCAAGTGCTACCTCAAGTTGCCTTTCCAAACTCATATCCATGGATTCTGGATTCAGGATCTTCCTCAAGTTGTTAAACTTCCTCTGAGGCACAAGGATATGATACCAATTTTTGGAATCCAAGAACACAGAGAGGGGGGGGTGAATCAGTGTTCTAGCGGAATGATCAATTTTAACCTTATTAAAACATGCATTCAACAACCGGTATACCGGTACATATAAGATTGAAATAAGTAAAGCAATCAATAAGACAATCACACAAATCAATACCATAACATAGAGACTTATACATGGAAAACCTCAAAGAGGAAAAACTACGATGGGATTTATGACCCATAATATCAATCCACTGGCCATATAAAAAGATATTACAAAATATGGGGGCCTACACATGCAGGAAGGCTTACATCCTAGAGCACACTGCTCAATCACAAAAGGAGCCTCACTGACTACATACAAATCCAAACTACAATCCAAAGAAATGAGTGAACTGCAATGATAGCATCTCCTATGCCTTAATACAGTTCTGGTTAAGCTCTATCTATTATGGTCTGAAACCCTAAACCCTTACTGGAATAACCTCTTGCATAATCAACATTCCTCGCATTACAAATATCACTCTCATATATCTCCACTCTCTAACATATCACAAAATGATCTAATCAACTGACCTATATACCCTTATAATCTTTCATGCCTTATGTCGGCTTACAAAGATAATTAAAAAATGAATATACATCTTGGCTCAATTACATATATGCATAAATATCAAAATCACTTGTCGTGTGTTGGATCTCCCAAATGATGTCGGCCTCCAATACCGATAACCTGATGAAGTCATGTCAGCTTGCAATGCCAGTAACCATAGAATTGATTTCAACTGGTGAAGATACCTATCGGTTCCGGTGAAGTGTCTGTCGGTAAACAACCAAACTAGAATATGAAAGCCGGAACATGTTGCCATCAATGACAAGATATTGAAACCAATCAAATGAGTGTCAATCGTCAGCACTTGCTTGTTAAGTTTAATTGATTCCTTGATAGTTTTGATATGTTATTACTCGGATGAGTCATGTTGGTGCCCTTGTATATCTTGCTTCCGCCTAGTGGGTCTGACCGGTACCTCCTAGCACGGGGGTGAACTTTTTTGGGTGCCACATGGTTGGGTGGAGTTCTTTTCACACCCATTGGGTTTGGCTCCTTCAACTTCATGTTCGTGGTGGCTCGAAGAAGATTCAAAGACTATTGTTTTGTACTAGATTCATGTATACTAGTGATAACTTTAAGAAACTCCCCCTCAAAAAATTGTATAAAGTCTTGGCGAATTTTTTATTTTTCTAAAAATAATAATAATGTTTATTGGCGAATCTTTTATTTTTATAAAAAAAAAAATTAATTTTATTTTGCAAATTTGTTTATATCAATTTTTTTGGTAGAAAATATTGGCGAACCTTGGAAAAAAATCATTGTATGCATTTAATTACTATTGCATTTCCTTTTATTTGAAAATAATCTT